>NW_028078141.1:0-1214 GCF_014824575.4 Sturnira hondurensis
TTTAGTAATTCTTGTAGAGCTGGTTTGGTGGAAGTATATTCTTTTTGACTTATTTTGTCCTGGAAGCTCTTTATTTGGCCTTCTATCTTGATTGAGAGCCTTGCTGTGTAAAATAGCCTTGGTTGTAGGCCTCTGTTTCTCATTACTTGGAATATGTCCTGACATTCTCTTCTTACTTGCAATGTTTCCGTTGAGAAAACAGTAGCCAATCTTATTGGGACCCCCTTGTGTGTTACTTCCTTTGTCTCCCTTGCTGCCTTTAGGGTTTTTTCTTTGTCTTGGAGGTTTGCCATTTTAATGATGATGTGTCTTGCAGTAGGCCTCTTTGGGTTCCACCTGCCTGGGATTCTCTGCGATTCCTGGATTCGTGTGACTTTCTCTGTCTTCAACTTAGGAAAATTTTCCATTATTACTCTTTCAAGTAGGTATTCTATCCCTTGTTCTTCTTCTTCTCCTTCTGGTATTCCTATAATTCGGATAGTATTACGTTTCATATTGTGTTGCATTTCTCTTAAACTCTCCTTGTTCTTTCTGATTCTCTTTTCCATGACTTGGTCCATCTGGGAGATTCTCTCTACCCTGTCCTCTGGCTCACTTTTGTGGTCTTCCACTTCATCGATCCTGCTTTTCATACCCTCTACTGTGTTCTTCAGTTCAGAAATTGTATTCTTCATTTCCTCTTGGCCTTTGCTGATGGTTTCTGTTTTCTTTTTCATGTTGATATAGTTTATGGTGAGTTCATTGTAGGTACCCTGTAGTTTCAGGTAGCTCGTTGTAAGCTCTGTGAATTTCCTGATAACCAGTGCTTTAAATTCAATATCTGATACTTGGCTTGCCTCTATTTCATCTAACATTCTTTCTGAGACTTCCTCCTTTCCTTTCATTTGAGGATTGTTTCTTTGTCTTCCCATTGTTTGTGATGCTTTTCTTGTTGGCCTCAGCTTCTTAAATTGATCTGTTCTGGTGCCCTGAGTTTATTATGTGAACTTCTGTGGTAAGATACCTGTGAAATTCAGTGGTGCAGTCTCCTGTAGGTATGTTGGTTTTCTCAGCTTCCACTACTCCTCTGGTTGGTTTCCAGCTAGTTAAACCTTTTCCTCTGGTCTCAATAGCTGAAGCTGCCTGAGGGGCTGTTAGTGTGGCTTTTCTCACACCTCAGTAAGCTCAACTGGTCTCGCCAGTACCCACCCACCCCCCAAGATCCAGACTGGTGG
>NW_028078142.1:0-881 GCF_014824575.4 Sturnira hondurensis
TGGGGTCCCTGTCAAATGCCCCTCCATGCTACCCATCCAGTTGACACCAATAGCCAGTAGCCAGGAATCAGTAGCCAGTAGCCAGTAGCCAGTAGCCAGTAGCCAGTAGCCAGTAGCCAGTAGCCAGTATCCAGTAGCCAGGAATCTTTCCGGCCAACTCAGCATCACCTGTTTATGTACTCACGCTCTGGGGAAGGCATAGAAGGACTTGGAGCTCTCAAACTTTCACATTGCATTAGAAAATCCATCTTATTTATTTATTTCTAAAATTTTATTTAATTACTTTAAGAGAGAGAAAAAGAAAGAAAGAAAGAAAGAAAGAAAGGGAGAGAAACATCAATAGGTTGCTTCTTGTACACACTGCAACTGGGGATTGAACCTACCACCCAGTTCTGTGCCCTGAACTGGGAATCGAACCTGCCGTCTTTCATTTTGCGGGACAATGCCCAACCAATGAAATCACAGTGGTTTTAGGGCATTATAAAAACATTTTAAAAAGTTGGAGAGCTTTGATGACATCATCATCATCATCATCATTAACTATTTTCTATTTCTGGTCATAAAATAATCTTTATTAACAAAAGAAAACATGTAAGCATGGAATTTTTTTACAAACCTGAAATGAGTAGTAGCTCATTTTCCTAACTTGCTTCTTAAACTTCCCTAACATGTTTTACACATGTAACTGTGAATTTCTCATGCTAGTATGACTATTTTGGAAGTATTTCTCTGGTTTATGTGATCCGTTCATTTTATTGAAATGGAATAGGAGATGGCAGAATATGTTATTGACTTTTGAGAATGTTGGTGGCAAACCACAGAAACTCTGATAGCTTAAACACTTGGTTTATAATTAGAAACATTCAGTTTCTGGTGGGGTT
>NW_028078143.1:0-538 GCF_014824575.4 Sturnira hondurensis
GTAAGGGGACCAATGGGTAATGGGAAAAATATAATAAAGATTACATATTTTTTAAATAATAAGTAAATTAAATATTTCTAAAAAGATAAAGAAATATGGCCCCCCAAAAAGAACAGAACAAAACTCCAAATAAATAACTAAACAAAATGGAGATAAGCAATTGATTACATGCTGTGTTCAAAACACTGATTATAAGGATGTTCAAGGAACTCAGTGAGTACTTCAGCAGCACAAAACTGATCCAATCACAAATAAAGGAGACAATAATTGAAATAAAGAACAATTTACAGAAAATCAACAGTGGACTGAATGAAGCCAAAAATCAAATCAATGAGTTGGAACATAACGAAGAAAAAGAAAAAGACAGCAAGAAGAAAAAAGAAGCCAAAAAATCAAGGATAGTGTAAGGAGCCTCTGAGACAACTTCAAACATTTCAGCTTTTGCATCATAGGGATACCAGAAGGAGAAGAGAAAGAGCAATAAACTGGAAACCTATTTAAAAACACAGTAAAGGAAAACTTGCCTAATTTGGTGAAG
>NW_028078144.1:0-621 GCF_014824575.4 Sturnira hondurensis
TTTTCCCCATGTTCTCATTTGTGGAAGTTTAGTCGTCACATCTGGGGTTGCTCTCTGCACATCGGTTTTCTGGCTGGTTCAGAGGCTTCCTTTGGGAAGGAGGGTGTCTGCGTGGAAGCTTTTTAGAGAACGTGGAGTGATTGGGCCCTGCTACCGTCCCCATGCGGCAGAACGGCTGCTGCGACAGGTGCTCTGACCCCAGCGGACTCATGGAGATGCCTCTGGGGAGAGCCAGGTTGCGCTGTCTGCCTGAGTCAGCTCTGCACCTCCCCCCACCGTGAAAATCACTTCGGGTGCTGGTTAAAAATAACAATTTCTCCCCCACCCTGGAAATGACAGAATTAGAATGTTCAGGAGAGTAATTTCTAGGCAGACAAAACCAATAGGATATGCACGAGGGGGGGTGGGCAGGGGGGGTTGGGGGGTGTGTATTTATGTGGGCGTTTATTATGAGAAGTTGGCCAGTGCGACCCCAGAGGCCCACAGCCCAGCCAGTCCCGCAGTCTGCCACCCGCAAACTGGGGGCCTAGGAAGGTGGCAGTGTGATTCAGCCCCAGTCGGGGGCCCGAGAACCCAGAACCCGAGCAGATGGAGATGTGCATCCTGGTCTGAGGGCCGGAT
>NW_028078145.1:0-1017 GCF_014824575.4 Sturnira hondurensis
TTTTGAATTTATTCTTGTATGTGGTGTAAGAACATGGTCTAGTTCATTTTTCGGCATGTATCTGTTCAGTTTTCTGAACACTATTTATTTACTTCCTTTTACTGTTGTTCAGTTCCAGTTGTCCCCTTTTTCCCATTACTCCCCCCTGGCCCTACCCACCCTCACCTCCCACGTTCACTCCTCCCCCCTCCATTGTCTTTGTCCATGGAACCTTTATACCTGGCCCTTGACAACTCCCCCTTCTATCATCTGTTGTCCCCTCTGCTCCCCTCCAGTTACTATTAGTTTGTTCTTTATTTCCATGTCTCTGTTTGTATTTTGCCCCCTTGTTTGTATTGTTGATTAGGTTCCTCTTATAGGTGAGATGATGTTATTTGTCTTTACTGCCTGGCTTAACACCATTTATTAAATAAATTATCTTTATTCAATTATATTTGCTTTATTCTTCTGCTGAATATTAATTGACTATAAAGGTGTGGGTTTATTTCTGGGGTCTTTATCCAGAAATAACAACTGACACAAAATAAATATGAAGTGTTATAAGGAAATATTATGAACAACTATATGCCAACAAACTGGACAGCCTGAATGAAATGGATACATTCCTAGAAACATACAATTTTCCAAAACTGAATCAGCAAGAATCAGAGAATCTTAATAGACAGGTTACAACTAGTGAAATTGAAGCAGTAATCAAAAACTCCCAACAAACAAAAGGTTCCGTTGATCTATACATGTTATTTTTTCCGCCAGTACCATACTGTTTTGATTACTATGGCCTTATAGTATCATTTCATATTATATAGCATGTTTCCTCCAACTTTGTCTTCTTTCTCAGGATTGCTGTTGCTATGCAGGGCTGTTTGTGGTTTCATATAAATTTTTGAAATATTTGTTCTAGTTCTGTGAAATATATCATTGGAATCTTGATAGGGGTTCTGTTGAATCTATAGATTGTTTTGAGTGGGGCAGACATTTTAATAACATTAATTCATCCGATCCATGAACAAGGTATTT
>NW_028078146.1:0-1109 GCF_014824575.4 Sturnira hondurensis
AGATGGCAAACTGAAGATTGGTGACCTCTGACAAAGCGCCTTCTGCTCCCCCGATCTCGCCCTACAATCTGCCCGTCCTTTGGTCCATGACTCTGGGGTCCTCAGATTGGCCACCCTCAGACATCCACATGATCCACTCATCAGCACGGGAGTTTTGACCCGTTCCATTTCCAACCTGGACCGGCTCACTCCTCCTTAGGCAACCCGATGGTCCCCTGCTCCTGGGAGGTCACCCCATATTGATGCCAAGCTCAGTGCGGACAGCCAATGGGCACCACACGCCACAGCCCAGACCTCCTGGGCTGGAGGGAGCCCCCTGCCGCAGCCTCCTGAGCGGCTGGCCCTACAGACATGGGGACAGGGGGCAGGGGAGGCATGAAGGGATCGAGCAAAAAAGAAAAAGAACACGTGGCCACGGACAGTGCTGCGGTGATGGCGGGGGGAGGTGGAAGAGGGTACGAGGAAGATGAATGCTGGCAGGAAAAAAAAAAACTGAATCAAAAAGTAAATAAGTAAGTGATACCCTAAAACCTGTGCTTCTGGTAGAGCTCCATTATCTTCATAACTTTCCATGTCAACAGCGTTCAGCCATCAGATCTCTCAAAATCAACCAACAGATTCCATGCCCTGCTGGGCAAAATCCCAACACAGCTCCTGCACAAGCTGATGTCTTGTGTGTGTGTGTGTGTGTCTAACTATATATATATATATATATATAGTTAGACACACACACACACACACATATTTACATGGAAATGCAGGTGACCTGGATTAGCTCAAACAATGTTGAGAAAGAGAAAGGCGGTGTGTGACGTACACAATGTGGCTGCCGGGCCGCAGCCCGCAGGGCGAGTCTGTTGCTGGGGTGCAGACTCGGTGGCCCTCGGGGTGTCGGGGGGGAGAGCCCAGAAACACAGCCACACGGCGCGGCCAAAGAAGCAAATTGTCCACTGGGGGCAGGACAGTCTTTCAAGCAGCGCGCTGGAAAATTGAACATCCATATGCAAAAGGAAAAAAAGAAAGAAAGAGAACCTTGACCTCCCACCAGACAGAAATGCGAACTCAGAATGAATTACAGGCCTACCTGTAACCAATTTTGTGCACTTCTG
>NW_028078147.1:0-1685 GCF_014824575.4 Sturnira hondurensis
AGTCAGGAAACATGCAGGTGTTGAGGGCCAGGTGGTCCCAGTAGGGGGCACTGGAGAGGCAACCACATATTGATGTTTCTTTCCTCCCTTTCTTGCTCCCTTCCCTTCTCTCTAATAATTAATTAATTAATTGATTAATTTAAAAAATTTTTAAAGGGCTGTGAGGCTCACTATTTCCCTGTCTACATGTGGAGATGAAAACCTGGTATACAGACCATTCTGGAATGTTCTTTTTCTTCAAAACATCCTGATGGAATTTTTAATGATTACATCGTGAAAATCTTTCCCCAATGAAGTGTATGCCCTCGGGAGGACTGGAAACAATTGTATTCTGTTATTACACATGGCCCTGTTTCTGCAATTCGGCTCAAATAACCTCCTTCCTGTGCAATTTTTTAAAAACGAAAAGCCTCCCACAGATGCTTCTGTAAGGCGTCTGAGAACTAAGGGTAACCCCAGACTTCTTGCAGGATGTGAGTGTCTCAGTACCTCACCAACCCAATGAATCCCCCACATTCTCGCTCCTGGCCTTTCATGGTTGCAGGTTAACTTGGCCTGGATGTTCTGGAGAATGATTCTGGGCCTCCCTCCATTTCCCCACGAGACACAGAAGCCTGTGGGCTCAGGACCTCCGCCCAGCGCCAGCTCGAGCAGCTCGGCCCCCACGGAATCTCCTATCTGCACTCAGGTCCAGTCTCCCAGACACCGGGGGAGAAGTAGACGCCCGAGGGAACCCGAGTGGGCCTCTCTAAACACGCAGAGTCTTCCCCTCTCTGCGCAGGAAACTGTCCGGAACTAGACCCTCCCCCATCCCTCTCCTGGATTCCATCATCCAGGACCCCCGGAGTTTCTAGCAGGCTCAAAGTCCCTCCCACTTTCTCGTAAAGAGCTCAGAAGCAATTTGCAATGCAAATGAGGGACACTCCCTCACCTAATCCCTTTCGCCACCACCTTCCCCACAGCGACAGTATAAAAGGCGCAGTCTGTACCTGCCGGGATCAATCAACTCTTCTCTTGAACCCACTTCGCCTCTTGTCCTGCTCTGCAGACTGAAGCGATGGATCCCCGTCTATCCGCCTGGGAGTACCAGTCGTTCCTGTGGGAGCGTCCGGAGCCCATCATGCCTCCGGGCCTGAACCGAGAGGAGGCTTGGGCCTGGGCCATGGACAACTTCCCCGCGCTGTGCCGCCCCTCCTGCGCACCCCGTTCCGTGATTGCCTCACGAAGGCGCGGTGCCCACGGGCTGCTGCACCCCGCTGGCGCCTGGCCCCTGGGTGTTCCCGGAGCCGAGAGACCCCAGACACCCTGCGGAGACCCGCGCGTCCACGACCAGATGGTTGAATTCGCCCAGGACCCACAGCCACCTCAAGAAGATGCCAACGCCAGAAGCGAGGGACAGACATATGCACTTGCTGCTTCGCTGAGCCCAAGCCCGCCCCGCAAGCGGATGAAAACCCAGCATTAACCCGGCAAGAACCCCGACTGAAGGCCACCCACCAGGCTCCACGAAGGACCAGAGCACGCACACGGTGCAAGGAGCCCACACAGCCCTCGAGGGGTCCTTACACTGCCGCGCGGAGAAGCCCTGCTCGCGTCCTACCCCTGTAAATGCAATCAATAAAATGCCAGGAAACACCTACTTCTCCTTGTCTCTGTTCCCTTCTTGACTAGTATGGGGTGAACCC
>NW_028078148.1:0-786 GCF_014824575.4 Sturnira hondurensis
TTTCCCCATTGGGACATATTTTGTGGTCTACATGGATTTGGGGGGGTGGGGAATTAAAGGAAAAGACTTCAGAAAGAGGTGCCCTGTAAAATTAGTGGAAAGGTCACAAGTATCCAGAGCTTGACAAAATTCCTTGGGATCATCTCATTCATAACAAGACCATGATCTTCGAATAACTGCCCAGTGCCAACTTGATTTAGGACATTTTCCTACTGAGAGGAGAATAAAATAACCAGTCAATAATGTCAAGATTTCTAGCCATGTAGGAGTTACATTCTTCAGTGTACACACGGGCCTCCCTTTACAACTTTGATTTAAATCTAGAAGTGTCCCCACCTCCCCAAAGGTGCGCTAAGGAATTCAATATGCGATGGAGACCAAAGTCCGTGATGGAGGACACACCGTGTGCCTGAGGACTACACCGTTCCAGCACAAAGCCTGAGCTCAGTGACGGCCCCTTTTACCACACGGTTTCCAGCACCACAATGTATCTAAGTCAGTCTTTAAAGTCACCCCAAATTAATCAGAGAATAATGCAGAAAAATTCATTTCTGATTGCAAAATGACAGTAAAAGGGGTTCCTCAAGAACACATTTTTTCATTAATCAGTGGAATGCATACTTTAAGAGCACCTGTAATTTCAGGGGATTTCACTAATCTAAATGCATGGGAAATGACCGAGTAGGTAGTTCATGGGTAGATTGGGGAGTTAACCTCAATTCAACAAATATTTATGGAGCACATACTAAGAGCCTAGCCCTGTTTTTGATACTTCATGAAAAGATA
>NW_028078149.1:0-611 GCF_014824575.4 Sturnira hondurensis
AGAGAGATGTGAGACATTTTTGTCCTCAAGACCCCAAGGGTTCAGTCATCTCAGAGGCAGGAAGGGCAGTTTTGTTAAAAACAAAATCAGCGCAAAGGATGAGGCTGAGAATGGCAGGGTGTGCCGTGTGCTCTCAGGGTGCTGGTGGGGGTGGGGGGGGCACGCCCACTAACCCAGAAACAGCAGGAATGATAAGAGACAACCCAGAGACCCCGGAGGCCGAGGAGGAACTGCCCTGGGGGGACGGGGGTGGGGGGAAGGGGCTGGGGGGTAAATGTGTGGAAGTACTCACTCCTCACTGGACTCAAAAAACACAAGGGACAGACACAGACACACTGCGGCCGGAAAAGGGGCCTCTGCCTGCTAGTGTGACCACCTGGGGAAGGGCAGCCGGGCCGCTCGGTGCGAGGCAGGGCTGTACCCAGTGTCACTGCCATTGGCCAAGGCCACGCTGGGAACACCCAGGGTGTTTGGGGGGCTGTTTGAGTTAATGTGCCTTTGGAGGAAGCAGATGTGACCAGGTCCCCAGCATGGGACTTGTGCTGAGCAGAGAGAGGAGAGAAACTGGGGACCCAAGGCCTCCAGCGTCACTGGGACGCAGACCCTCGTGC
>NW_028078150.1:0-1096 GCF_014824575.4 Sturnira hondurensis
CATTGTTGGTATACAAAAATGCCTTTGATTTCTGGATATTGACTTTGTATCCTGCTGTTTTACCAAATTCATTTATTAGTTCGAGCAGTTTTTTGGTAGAGTCTATAGGATTTTCCATGTCATCTGCAAACAATCATGTCATCTGCAAACAATGACAGTTTTGTTTGCTCCGTTCCAATTTGGATGCCTTTTATTTCCTTTTCTTGTCTGACCGCTGTGGCTAGAACTTCTAATACTATATTGAATAGAAGTGGTGAAAGTGGACAACTTTGTCTAGTTCCTGATCTTACTGGAGAAGATTTATTTTTTGCCCATTGAGTATGATGTTGGCTGTAGGTCTTTCATATATGGCCTTTATTATGTTGATGAATGCTCCCTCTATTCCCATTTTTCTGAGTACCTATATCATAAATGGGTGTTGTACCTTATCAAAAGCTTTTTCTGCATCTATTGATATGATCATGTGGTTTTTGTCTTTGCTTTTGTTTATGTGATGTATTATATTTACTGATTTACAAATATTGAATCATCCTTGCACCCTGGGGTGAATCCCACTTGGTCGTGGTGTATGATCTTTATGATGTATTGTTGGATGTGATTTGCCAATATTTTATTGAGGATTTTTATGTCTATGTTCATAAGCAATATTGGCCTGAAGTTTTCTTTCTTTGTTGTGTCTCTATCTGGCTTTGGAATGAGGATGATGCTGGCTTCATAAAGAGTTGGGGAGTTTTCCCTCCTTTTGGATTTTTTGGAAAAGTCTTTGAAGACTAGGAGTTAGGTCTTCCTTGAAAGCTTTGTAGAATTCTCCTGTGAAACCATCTGGTCCAGGGCTTTTGTGTGATGGGAGTTTTTTTATTAGTTCTTAAATTTCATCTTCAGTTATTGGCCTGTTCAGGTTTTCTGTTTCTTTTTCATTGAGTTTTGGAAGATTATATTTTTCTAGAAATTTGTCCATTTCACCTACGTTTTCAAATTTCTTGGCATACAGCTCTGCATAGTAATTCCTTACAATCCCTTCTATATCTGTGGTATCAGTTGTAACCTCTCCTCTTTCATTTCTGATTGTGTTTATTTGGGTCCTCTCTCTTCTTTT
>NW_028078151.1:0-505 GCF_014824575.4 Sturnira hondurensis
GGGTGATGATGAACTCCTTTTTTTTAAAGATTTTTATTTATTTATCTTAGAGAGGAATGGAAGAAGAGAGAGAGAGAGAGAGAGAGAAATATCAATGTATGGCTGCCTCTCGTGCATCCCCTGCCAGGAACTGGGAACTGGCCTGCAACCCAAGCATGTGCCCTGACTGGGAATCGAACCTCGATCGTGTGGTTCGCAGGCCTGCGCTCAATGCACTGAGCTACACCAGCCAGGGCTTGATGATGAACTCCTTTAACCTGACCTTAACTGGGAAGCACTTGATCGGCCCTTCCATTCTAAATGATAGCTTTGCTGGATAGAGTCATCTTGGATGTAGATCCTTGCTGTCCATGACTTGGAATACTTCTTTCCAGCCCTTTCTCACCTGTGAGGTTTCTTTGGAGAAATCAGCTGATAGTCTTTGAGGAACTCCATTGTAGGTAGCTGTCTTCTTTTCTCTTGCTGCTTTTAAGATTCTCTCCTTATCTTTAATCTTGGGTAACTT
>NW_028078152.1:0-2686 GCF_014824575.4 Sturnira hondurensis
CATTGATATTTCTCTCCCTCTCTCCTTCCCTTCCTTTCTAAAGATAAGTAAAGAAAATATTTTAAAATATATATATAAAATATTTATAAATAGAATGAGTGATATAAAAAGATCTTTATACTGATAACTAGAAAACATCTCAGAGAAAATGTAAAATAGTAAATAAATCTGGAAATATAAAATGTTCATGGACTGAAAGATTCAATATCGCAAAGAATATTAATCCTGCTATTTAATTCACTTAAATGAAAATCCAAGTAAAGTTTTTGAAAATTATTTATTAAGTTTATGTGGAAATGCAAATCAAAGACCTAATAATAGCTAAGACAACCTATTAAAGTAAAACAAAGTGAAAAGACTTACTCTACCAAATATCAAGACATCACAAAGCTGCATTGAGGACAATGGTACCAGCACAAGGGTAGACAAATAGCCCAGTGGAAGAATGCAGAGTCCAGAAACAAATTTATTAAAAGATTTTATTTATTTATCCTTAGAGGGGAAGGGAAGGAGAGAGGGAGAGAAATATCAATGTATGGTTGCCTCTCGTGTGTCTCTTGCTGGGAACTGGCCTGCAACCCAGGCATGTGCCCTGACTGGGAATTGAAACTCGATCCTCTAGTTTGCAGACCCATGCTCAATCCACTGAGCTACACCAGCCAGGGCCAGAAACAATTTTTGACAAAAATTATAGCTGTTAATAATTGTAGCTATTAATGTAGCTACTAATGCAAGATGGTTTTAAAAAGTACTTTTATTTTAAACTAATTATAGATTTACGACAGGTCATAAAAATGGTAGAGACGAGTCCTCTATCAATGTCACGTAGTCTCCCAATTGGTTATGTTTTATGTAACTATTAACATAATATATGGCATCAACAAACAAGAAATTGACATTGGTACAATCAATAGACAATAAGATTTCAATAGTTTCACATGCACATATTTTTGTGTATGTGGTTTTACTACACGTGTAAATTGAAGTTACCACTGTCAAAAATATTTGAGGATTTCTCTATTTCTTCTTTCAGTTATATCAGCCTTCTTTCCTATATGTTTAAGATATGTTGTGTGGGGCATACAAAATATTATTATAATTTCTTTGTGATGGAATGATCAATTTACTATTATGTAATGACACTCTCAGTCTCTAGGAATTTTCTTTGCTCTGAATTTCGTTTATCTATATTAATAAAGCCACTCCTGCTTTCTTTTGATTATTTGCATAACATGTTTTTCTTCATCTTTTTTACTTTTAACTTATTATATCATTATATTTAAAGTGAGTTGTTTATTTGTTTAACTTTTGATGAGTTAGTGTGTAAGTCTATCATTTTATTTAATCCTATTTTTTATTCCTGTTTCACTTTACTGCCTTCCTGTGAGTTACTTGACCATTATTTAGAATTTCACTTTGATTCATCCATAGTGTTTTTAGGTATATATTTTTATACAGGTGTTTTACTGGTTGCTGTAGGTGCTACATAATATATATGTAACTATATACTACATAATATATGTAACTAGTCACAAATGACTTGTGTCAGCATTTTACCAGTTTGACTGAGTGTACAAATATTACAGTTGGGAACCACCCTGCCTGGTTTCAGAAGCTATAAGCCCCCATGGCTAAGGCTGAGTGAGAGACTTTGGGACCATAAGCCACTAAGGAGACAAAGCTTATCTCCCTGGCAGGGGCGCCACCTCTGTTTTTCTTTACTTCTCCCTGCTTGGCCCCAAGCCTGACCAGTTAGCCAATGACAGGTAAGACTCCTCAAGGGAGGGATGGCCAAAAACAGGCATGGTCATGAAGGGGCCCCCAGGGAAGGACTTGGGGGGCTATAGCAAAAGGGGGTGATAGACTCTCATCCCTCAGCTTTGACATAGCCTGAGTCCTCATTCTGTCTGCAAGAAGTCTCCTAATCTCTTCACTGCCTTACTTCCCCTGCCTGACTTAAGCCTGAAACAATGACAGAGGGTGGTGCAGCCCTGTGCTTGACAGGGAGGGTTCCCTGGGGCGATCAGGACTAAGAAAGGATGCATAAAATCCTGTGAAACCTGCTTTGCTAAGAATGCTCTCCATTTTCTGATAAGGGTCTGAGCAGGATCTGAGTTTATTTTCCAAAGTTTTTATAGCCCTTTAGCTAACTGACCCTGATTCAGAATAAACCCTCATAGTTCTTTGTATGTTATCTATTGTTTGATCCTTACTGCCTGACAATGATTGATAAGCTTTACCTGTATTCCTGTGCAAAATGAACCCAATAAAAGCTCATTTAGGAAAAGGCTCTTGGCCCTTCTCCTTTGAGAGATCGGCCACCTTTCCTCCCCAGCAGATCATGCCTTAGTAAACTCATTTTCATCTGTGTCAGCGGGGGTGGGGGGTATGTGGGCGGAGCCCCCCCAGAGTAGAACCTCTTATCTGTTGTCTTGCTTTCACTTTCTTAGTTACTTGTGGTCAAACATGGTCCAAAATAAAGTGTTAAATAAAAAATTCCAGAAATAAACAATTTGTAAGTTTTAAATTGCACGATGTTCTGAGGAGCTTCATGAAATCTTATGTCATCCTAAGATGTACTGTTCATGCTACCTGCCCATGACTCAGTGGCTGCCTTGGTTTCCAGATATACTGGTGCAGCATTGCAGTGCTTGTGTTCAAGTAACTTTTATCTTACTTAATGGCC
>NW_028078153.1:0-2965 GCF_014824575.4 Sturnira hondurensis
CATTATGAATGACTACACCATTTTTGAAGGAAGCAAACTGACCAGCTATGATGAAATTGTAATTCGTATATCACAGGTAGCAATTTAAACTTGTGCCTCCAGTTTGAGAGGTAATCTTCCAATATATATTGAGTCAAAAATGTTCTTTTATTTTCACCTATTAGTTTCAAATTTATGAAATTGTCTTAAAAACAATATAAAACACAGAATAATTTAATGTATATAAATGTTTGATAAAGTATTATTTGTGGTCATAAAAGATCAGAAGTAAGAAATTTACCAGTATGGAGAGAGTGACCTAAGCTTAGTAAACCCATACAATAACATACTATGCAAGTAGCCTTACACAAATCATTTAATAACATCTCAACATACTAATATGTGAGGAGAGTACTATAAAATTGGATGTATGACCCTATGTATATAAAGACAAAATAGAGATATAAGAAAATTATGGACTTTATTTCATGACTGAGTAAAAATATAATAGCAAGATATTTTAATTCTTTTCATTTCTTCTGTTGTAGTTATAATTCACTCATAATAAAAAATTTCAATTGTAGAAAAAAACATATGTGTTTTTTCCCATGGAAGAGAACAGTTTAGATGTTGGAGAGCATCTTATTTTAGGTGATGGATTTTCTATGACAACTTTATAGTTCACATGACACATGTTAAAATAACCAAGCATCCACCCACATGAAAAATGTGTCTGATAAATTCTTTAGTATGTTGATTGGTTTGGGTTTAGAATAGATTACATACATTGCATATACAGGTTATCATATTGTTTTAATAACATCAAAGATGATCTTGGTCTCCCCTACCTTATCTTCTGGAAGTCCAGTCTGGCTGAAATAAATGGCATAACGGTCATCACCTCTGATGTAGAACCTATAAACATCAGAATCTGGAGCCACCAAAAACCCACTGAAGCGTGCAGCAAAGGTGTCTTGCTCCATGGGCCAAGTATAGGAAGCCGAATCTACCCAGCTGGCACCCATGTACCCTGGGGTCTTTTCATTGTATTCAAGTATCTCTTCAAGATGTGCTGGCCGACTGTTATTCCACACCTCAAGCTTCAGGCCTCTCCCACCTGAACATGAAAACAAAGAAGAATTTTGACATGGTGTCTCAAAGGCCTCCTATTTGGGTGGTAGTTGGAGATACCCGATTTCAATTCATATTTTTGAACATGTGTGTAATTAAAATGATTACTACATGTGCCTGAGTCCAGAGGACAGAGTGCTACTAAGACGGTCTACAATTTACTAGAACTTCACTTCTCTGCACCTCAGTCTCCATCTACGTAAAATGGGAGTACCACTACACTGTGGGCTTTAAGATTTGTCAGTATTTTTTAACATCACTTATGATCAAGGATTCCATCTCTTTTTTGGATAGAATCAGAGAGAGAATGTTCTCATTAAGGTGCATCTACACTTACCATAAACCCTGTGATTAAGTTTTTTCTCTCCCCAAAAGGAGCCATCTAACTCTTTCTAATTCTTCCTTAAAACACAACAACAACCAGGCTCCTGGCTTCCTCCAGTGCCCTTGGGCTTGTCTGGAGCATCGGATGTAGGAAGTAACGGCTATTCCTCTTCAGCTCAGTTGAGCAACTTCAACTGAGAAAAGCTGAGCACTTCATTCCCTAATGTATATCACTTTATTTGACGTTATCTATTGTAAATATTAAAATTCTTTTTTTTTAATATAATTTTTATTTAATTCTTGTTCAAGTACAGGTTTCTGTCTTATAATCCCAACCCTGCCCGCCCCCCACCCCATGCTCCCCGCCTCCCTCCCCTTTCCACCCCCCACCCTTAGTTATTGTCCATGTGTCTTTTATACTTGTTCATGTGAGTCCATTCCCTTTTCCCCTATGATTCTCTCCCCTCTCCCCTCTGGGCCCTGACAGCCTGTTCCATATTTGAGTGTCATTGGTTGTATTTTGCTTGCTTGTTTGGTTTGTTTAGATTCCTGTTAATGGTGAGATCATATGATATTAAAATTCTTTTCTTAAACTGGTCATTTTTGAATGTTCAAAATGAGGAAATCTAAGAGGTTGGTAACTAGAATTTATTTGGCTTTGCATTCCAACCACTGGTACAATCATAAACCAGTTTCACTGTCTGCACAAGAAGAGACACACAGCTTATGTAAGCAAGCGCACAGGGCCCAGTGGAATGACCGCACATAACAAGGCCAGCAGCTGCGCTTTCTCTGCGTCACAGGTCAAAGTCTGAAGAATTTTGAGCTCCATTTCTTTCATCCCCTATTATCACTCCTAACTCATTCTGGATGAGTGGAATTAAACTCTGGCATTTATTTTTTAACTAGGAAAAGGCATAACTCAAATTTCCGTGTAGCCTGTACCAACATGTAGTAATCAGCATTTAATTTGAAATAAAGGCACCATGATACTCTATCAATGGAGATGGCTGTTTTTAGTAGGATGTTTGAGGGATGCAGGTCAGGTCTATCTCCGCTGGTCCAGACAGTGTAAAGAGAAAAAGTAGGAAGAAATTTATTATAATTTTCTAAGAACAAATTCTAAAAATTTCAGTATTTTTTACTAATTGTTGAAGGCTGACTGTATCCTGCCTAAACTCATATTGCACCTTAATGCCCAATGTAATGGTAGCAGGAGGTGGGGCCTTAAGGAGGCACTTAGGTCAGGAGGGTGGAGCTTTCATAAATGGGACTAGTGCCCTTATCAAAGAGACCCCAGGGAGTTCCCTCGGAGAAGGGGCCACCTATGAGGAAGCAGTTGTCCCTAGACACCTAATCCGCCAGTACCATGATCTTGGACTTCCCAGCCCCCAGAACTATAAGAAAGAAAATGTTTGTTGTTTATAAGCTATCTAACCAATGGCATTCTGTAATAGCAGTCGAAATGGACTAAGACATCAATGATATATATCAATAATAGTCTTCTTAAGTAATTGTAGAAATGGCCATT
>NW_028078154.1:0-1800 GCF_014824575.4 Sturnira hondurensis
GAAGGTGCACTCAGCCCACACAAAGGGTGCACCTCAAGTACCCAGCTTGGGTGATAGGGGAAGCTGTGCCATTGGACCCTATAAGACACCTCCTATTTTAGACCATACTACCAAGACACAGAGTCAAAGCATCTCTACCTAATATATAGAAACAAACATAGGGAGGCTGCCAAAAACAAGGAAACAAAGAAACAAGGTCCAAATGAAAGAACAGATCAAAACTCCACAAAAATGAGGTTCGATTCCCAGCCAGGGCACATGCCTGGGTTGCAGGCCGGTTCCCTGCAAGCCAACTCCCAGCAGGGGACACACGAAAGGCAACCATACATTGATGTTTCTCTCCCTCTCTCCTTCCCCTCTAAAGATAAATAAATAAATAAAATCTTAAAAAAAAAAAACTCCACAAAAAGAGCTAAAGGAAATGGAGATAAGCAATCTGTAAGATGCACAGTTCAAAATACTGGATATTCAACAAATTTAGTGAGAACCTCAGCAGCCTAAAAAAGATCTAGTCCAAAACAAAGGAATCACTAATTTAAATAAAGAGCAATGTATAGGGAAACAACAGTAGAGTGGATGAAGCCACAAATGGAATCATAATTTGGGACATAAGGAAGCAAAAAAAATCACAAGAAGAAG
Organism: Sturnira hondurensis; assembly: GCF_014824575.4. Lineage (NCBI taxonomy): Eukaryota > Metazoa > Chordata > Mammalia > Chiroptera > Phyllostomidae > Sturnira > Sturnira hondurensis. Next base: position 640 of record NW_028078154.1, read on the forward strand.
GAAAAAGAATCCAAAATAATGAGGGTATTATAAGCATCTTCTAGGACAACTTCAAGAGGCCCAACATTCACATCATAGGGGTGCCAGGAGAAGAGAAAGAGCAAGATACTGGAAATCTATTTGAAAAAAATAATGAAAGAAAACATTCCTAATTTGATAAAGAAAATAGACTTTCAAGTCTAGGAAGCACACTCAGAGTCCCAATCAAATTGGATCCAAAGAGGATCACACCAAGACACATCATAATTTAGATGCCAAGGGTTAAACATAAAGAGAGAATCTTACAAGCAGCAAGAGAAAAGCAGAGACTTTGTAAGTGACTCCTTTGTAAGTGACTCCTTTGTCACTTACAAAGGAGTTTCCATTAGACTGTCAATTGCCTTCTCAAAAGAAACTTTGCAGGCAAGAAGGGACTGGCAAGGAGTATTCAAAGTGATGAAAAACTAGGACCTACAGCACTGGCTGTTGTGGCTCAGTGGACTGAATGCCAGCCTGTGAACCAAAGGGTCATTGATTTGATTCCCAGCCAGAGCACATGCCTGGGTTGCAGGCCAGGTTCCCTAGTGTGGGGTGTGGGAGAGAAACCACACATTGATGTTTCTCTCCCTCTCTTTCTCCTTCATTTCCCCTATCTTTAAAAATAAATAAATAAAACATTTAAACAAAAAACAAGGACCTACAATGAAGATTAGTCTATCAAGCTCTCATTTAGAATGGAAGGACAGATAACGTGCTGCCCAGGCAAAGAAAAGCTAAAGGAGTTAATTGTCACCAAGCTATTATTACATGAAATGTTAAAAGGAGTTAATTAAGAAAAAGAAGAAGATCAAAACTCTGGACCTTAAAATAACAATAAACTCAAATAACAATAAACTCACAATGAGCAACAACTGAATCTAGAAAATAAAAATAAAAGCAAAAATAAACTAAGCAAACAATCAGAACAAGAACAGAATCATAAGTATGGGGATCACATGGCGGGTTATCAGCAGTGAGAGGAAGGGAGGAAAGGGGAAATGGTATCAGGAGCAAGAAGCATAATTGGTAGGAACAAAATGGACAGGGGGATGAGAATACACACCTGACCTATGGAGGTGAACTGGTGGCAGGGGATTGCTGAAGAGAAGGAAGGTACCAGGCAGAGAGGGACAAAGGGAAAAA
>NW_028078155.1:0-594 GCF_014824575.4 Sturnira hondurensis
CGTCTGCCCAGTCCTGTTCTCACCAGTTAAAATACTACAATAAAAAGTGACATGGTCTTTCCAAAAAGTTTTTTATGTATTTACTTTTAGAGAGAGGGGAAGGGAGGGAGAGAGGGAGAGAAACACCCATGTGAGGCTGCCTCTCACATGGCCCCCACTGGGGACCTGGCCCCCAACCCAGGCATGTGCTCTGACTGGGAATTGAACCGGCGACCCTTTAGTTCACAGCCCACGCTCAATCCACTGAGCTACACCAGCCAGGGCTACACGTTCTTTTAAACACGTGAAATTGCTGAGCTAAAAGGTATGCACATCTCTAAGCCCTTTGTTTCATGATTTCCTATTGCTCCCCCAAATCCTGGTGTGGATTTGTACACCCACTATCGCCCATGTCCCCACAGCCTCGTCAGTTCTGGGGGTTCAAATTTTAAAAGGCTGCGCAAGGAACATGGTAACTTGTTTAACTTTGTTATAATGAGCATGCACATTGAAAAATATGATTGTTGTAGTTCTTCTTTGAAGACATTTCTTATTCATATCCCATGCTCAGTTTTCTACTGAAGTGTTTATCTTACTATTGACGAGATTTTCTTA
>NW_028078156.1:0-692 GCF_014824575.4 Sturnira hondurensis
AAGAGTATTTGCTTGCTACCCTCCTAGAAGGTAAGGAGGGGGAAGAAATCCCACAGGACATGCTCTCCGAGATCCCCGGGGTTTGGGCGGAGTCCAACCCGCCCGGACTGGCGGTACACCAGCCCCCAGTGGTAGTCCAGCTGAAAAGCAGGGCCAGCCTGATAAGGGTGCGGCAATACCCTGTGCCCGCACGAGCGAGACAGGGAATAGCCTGGCACCTAAAACGTCTCCTAGAGGCTGGCATCCTGCGGGAGTGCCGATCAGCTTGGAACACACCACTGCTCCCAGTCCAGAAGCCTGGGACCCAGGACTATCGACCAGTGCAAGACCTGCGGGAAGTAAACACCCGAGTAGAGACAATACATCCCATAGTGCCCAACCCCTACACCTTATTAAGCTCGTTGCCCCCTACCCACATTTATTACTTGGTACTAGACTTAAAGGATGCCTTCTTTTGCATCCCGCTGGCGCCTAAGAGCCAGGAGATCTTCGCATTTGAGTGGGATGATCCAGAAAACGGACTAATAGGGCAGTTCACTTGGACGCGCCTGCCAGAGGGCTATAAAAACTCTCCTACTATTTTCAGTGAGGCCTTGGGAAAAGACTTACAGCCTTTCCGTACCTCCCACCCCTCTGTAGTACTCCTGCAGTATGTGGACGACCTACTCCTCGCGGCAAGGAGTTCAGAGGAG
>NW_028078157.1:0-680 GCF_014824575.4 Sturnira hondurensis
ACAACCCAGCCGCCTGCTGCTCTCCAGGTCGGGAATCTATCGGTGCCCCCGGTCTCCTCCACCTGCGGGTCCAGAATTTCCACGCCTCGCCTGCCTGGTAGACTCCTTTTCCTCCAGAAAACCCAGCCCAGGTTTCGCCTCTTCTGTGAAGCCTTCCTGGCTTTCCCTTCTCGCCTCCCCACGTGTGAGAGGGGGGTCAGCCCTGCTCTTCTAGCACCTCCGTGCTTGGGTCTACTTCTGTGGACGAGCTCACCACACTACAGCGGGCGACACGCCTGCGCCCTCCACGGTGGAAAGCAACAGAACATGGCGAGAGACACTGACTGGAGACAGCTCTGGAGACAGCTGACTGCCTGGTGGCAAATCCTGCCTCCAGCACATATCACCTCAGGCAAACTACAGGGGCAGTCCGGGCTGGAAGACCCATCTGTAAAACGGGACCATTAACGGTAACCCTCCCTTATGGTTGTTGCAAAGATGCAATGGCCAAGGGCAGGTAAAACATTGGCATGGTGCCTAACAAAGAGCAAGGTTGATAAAATGGAGCCCCTATGCTTGATTTTTCATTAAATTATTAGACTGGGCACTGCTGAGTGTGTGCAAGGTCTTAGCCACCCCTGTAACTCAGAGTAAGAGCATATAGTCAGCATTCACTAGAGACTAGAATGACAAATTATGCC
>NW_028078158.1:0-646 GCF_014824575.4 Sturnira hondurensis
CCAAAAGAACAATTATAAGGATCAATGAATCCAAGAGTTGGTTTTTTGAAAACATAAACAGAATAGACAAGCCTTTAAGTAGGCTCATTGAGAAAAGAAGAGGACACAAATAAACACAATCAGAAATGAAAGAGGAGAAATTACAACTGATACCACAGAAATAGAAGGCATGTAAGGAATTACTATGAAGAACTGTATGCGAAGAAATTTGAAAACCTATGTGAAATGGACAAATTTCCAGAAAAATATAATCTTCCAAAACTCAATGCAGAAGAAGTAGAAAGCCTGAACAGACCAATAACAGCAAATGAAATTGAAGCAGTAATCAAAAAACTCCCATCACACAAAAGCCCTGGACCAGATGATTTCACAGGAGAATTCTACAAAGCGTTTAAGGGAGAGCTAACCCCTATTCTTCACAGACTATTCCAAAAAATCCAAAAGGAGGGGAAACTCCCCAACTCATTTTATGAAGCCAGCATCACCCTAATTCCAACGCCAGATAGAGACAGAACAAAGAAAGAAAATTACAGGCCAATATCACTGATGAACATAGATGCTAAAATCCTCAACAAAATATTGGCAAATCACATTCAACAATACATCAAAATGATCATACACCATGACCAAGTGGGATTCATCCCAG
>NW_028078159.1:0-718 GCF_014824575.4 Sturnira hondurensis
AGATTTTGGTATTCACAAAGGGGTTTGTTCCAATCAGGTACTGTAGAGTACATGAATGTCTGTTCTTCCTTGTGATTTTCTACTGGAAAGAATGCATTTCAGTGAACCTTTCAGTAGGAGCTCCCGTACCTTTAAAGTTACATGGGCATACACACCTGCGCCCTCATTCCAGGAAGAAAAGGTGATTTGAGTTGCCTTTTCTCTATTCCGCAACTTAGTTAGAACGGGACAATTTGGGAGTACTTCAGCAGCAGTGAAAAACGCGATGTACATGATCCAAAACATTATTCTGTTTAGCTTGTCTGACACAGAACTATTATCCTGGAGTTAGAAACACTGTCGACATTGTACTCTCAGAAACCGTTGTGCTGAATACATGTATTGCCACGTTGATTTGGTGAAGTTCCAAAGTTTCCTTGTGCTTGTCTCTAAGATATGTGAACTAGGTGACCAAAAATGGAGCATTCTTTTCTTGCTCGCTTCTATCATCACAAAAGTGTCTACTTCAAAGCATATGTACTTCCACATCTATGTTTTGATAAACTTTCTTCTGGGAAAATTATACAAGTTTCCCCTATTTCACAGACAGCACGCTTTTGGATATGATTCATATGTGCGGATACCAGTGAATTGGTGAATGTTTTGGAATAGTATTTAAGAGGAAATGTGTTCAAGCTCAAGAACAATTTCTCAGAACTGCCAGAAAAGTTGAAGTATT
>NW_028078160.1:0-987 GCF_014824575.4 Sturnira hondurensis
AGGCTCTTTTTGGACAAACAAAGCTGGAAGACTATGTCCTGTCCACCTGCAATACATGTAAAAGAAAGTTCTTCAGAAAGAAATTTGGACCTATGCAAAGGGATGAAGTGTGTTAGAAATGGTATATATGTGATAAAAATAAAACAATTTTTCTCATTATAAGTCTCTATAGACTTTGGGCCAAGATGCAGCTGTAGGTAGATACACTGTATCTCCTCGAACAACCAAAAGAAGGACACCAAATTTAAAAACAAAAATCAAATAGAACTGACAAAATTGAACTGTATGGAAGTCTGACAACCAAGGAGTTAAAGAAGAAACATTCATTGAGACCAGTAGGACAAGTAGAGATGGGCAGCTGGGCAGAAAGAACCCTGAGCAAAGTGGTGGCTAGAGGACTGGGTGGGCAAGGCAGTGGCTGGCGGAACAGAAGGTCCACATTAGCATGCAGATAAACTGGGAGGAAAAACAGGGGAGCCTGTGAAGGTTGAGGTGCGAGGAGAAACTCCCAGCATCACAGAAGAATTCATTGGAGAGGACCACAGGTTCCTAGAATGTACACAAACCCACCTACTTGGGAATCAGCACTAGAAGGGGCCAATTTGCTTGTGGGTAGCTGTGCAAATGATTGGAAGCTGAGAGCTGAGAGCTGAGAACACACCATTATTCCCTCTCAGATGCCTCCCCACATACAATGCCACAATGCAGCAAGATGGGTTGACCTGCCCTGGTGAATAGATAAGGCTCTGCCTCTTACTTGTAACAGGTATGCTGAGACAAATGAAAGAACAGATCAAAACTTCAGGGAAAAATACAACTAAGCAATGAAGAGATAGCCAACCTATCAGATACACAGTTCAAAACACTGGTAATCAGGATGCTCACAGAATTAGTTGAGCTTGGTCACAAAATAGAAGAAAAAGTGAAGGCTATGAAAAGTGAAATAAAGAAAAATGTACAGAGAACCAATAGTGACGGGAAGGAAAT
>NW_028078161.1:0-1375 GCF_014824575.4 Sturnira hondurensis
AACAACAATCACCCCAGTGATTTCACACACAGCAAAAATAAAAGCATAGTAGAATTAACTGATAAAAGACTGGAATCAGTTTAATATTTCCTTCTAAAATATTTCAAATATTGTCAATATACTATAGTTTATATTCTGAGCCATTATACATATCTATTTTTAAATTTTTATTTTTATGTCACACTTATTCAAGTACAGTTTTCTTTCTTATATTCCCAGCCCTGCCCGCCACACCAGTGCAGACATCCATCCCCTCCACATTTTCAAGCACACTGGACAGTAACAATTGCTGTTTTTAAACTTTGTGAAATTCTCTGTACTAATATTCTGCTTTACAGCAATAAAGAATTGAAATGTCTGCTGAAAATAGGAAATGAGGAACAATACCTTTGTTTTTAAAAGAGAAGCTTTTCCTTAGTGATTTGGTGCTTAAACAAGGTTTAGCTTCCAAAAATATTAGTTGATATAATTGTAGAGTTTCATAACTGTAAAGAAATATGCTATATGAACTTGGTTTCTCCCAGGTAAAAAAAAAAGAAATAACATTCACCCCAAATTTAAACTCTAATTTTGGGGGGAAAAAGTGGTGGGTGTTTCTTTTTGAGAGTTTTTGTGTTCCAAGATTTATATCATGCCTGTTTCTTTTTCAAAGCCCATGATACCCCATTATGCTTGACATTGGTCTGAAACGTATCATTAGCTTTCTACTCTGAATTATGATATTTTGAGCTGTGGTTTTTATTATATACTTTCCCAAATTTTTACATCTTTCAAGCCACTTTCACGTATAACTTATTTTGGGTTACTAGAACTGTGTTATTTCACAAAAGTCCTTCACTATTTGTGAATATTGAATTCCAATGCACTGTGCTTTCCCTGATATATAACAAGGCAGTAGGTTCAGCTATACAATTTTCTACAATCTCTGTTTTAATGGTGTTTTTATAGTGTGAATTCTCATATGCCAGGTAAGAGGTGAATGTTGAAAAACGTGATTTGCAATGTTGGGTATGTTTTGGAGGTAGAGTAAAATACTGCGGAAGTCTCTATGTTTAAGCAGTGTTTCTCTAGATGGCTGTGACTCATATTGGGTAATGCACCTCTGATAAAAAATACACTTGTTGTATGCACTACTTTTTATGGTTTCTCTCCAGTATGCATGATCTGATGTCGAAACGTTTTGTCAGAGTCCACATTTATAAGCCTTGTTTCCAGTTCGAGTTTTCTGAAGTTTAGTAAGAGTGGTAAGTGGCTAAACGCTTAATCCCATTTTGCACATTTAATAGGATTCACTACACTATAAATGTACTTTGTGATGAATGAGCATTGAGGACTGGTTGAAGCTTATACCACATAAGGTACACGTATAAGGCAT
>NW_028078162.1:0-736 GCF_014824575.4 Sturnira hondurensis
TCCACTCTAAGACAAGCAACCCAATTAAAAAGTGGGTAAAGAACTTGAACAGGCACTTCTCCAAGGAGTACATACAGAGGATCCAGAGACACCTGAAAAGATGCTCAATAACACTAGCTATCAGAGAGATGCAAATTAAAAGCACAATGAGATATCACTTCACTCTGGTCAGAATGGCCATCATAAACAAAGCAACAAACAACAAGTGTTGGAGAGGTTGTGGGGAAAAGGGAACCCTAGTTCACTGTTGGTGGGATTGCAGACTGGTACAACCATTATGGAAAACAGTATAGAATATTCTCAGAAAACTAAAATTGGATTTGCCTCTTGGCCAAGCAATTCCACTGCTAGGACTGTATCCTAAGAACCCTGAAACACCAATCCAAAAGAACCTATGCACTCCAATAGGCATAGCAACACAATTTTCAAGTGCTGGAAGCAACCTAGGTGCCCATCAGTAAATGAATGGATCAAAACACTGTGGTACATGTACACAATGGAATTCTATGCAGCAGAAAGAAAGAATGAGGGGAAAACTTATTGAACAAATAATAAAGAAGAACTTCCCCAATCTGGCAAAGGAAATAGACTTCCAGGAAGTCCAGGAAGCTCAGAGAGTCCCAAGTAGGGTAAACCCAAGGAGGAACACACCAAGGCACATCATAATTACATTACCCAAGATTCAAATGAAGGACAGAATCCTAGAAGCAGCAAGACATAAGGGGACAGTCACCTA
>NW_028078163.1:0-536 GCF_014824575.4 Sturnira hondurensis
AAGGCTCTAAAGCACATTTGCCGAGTTATGTTTTAGGTACCAAAATAATTCCGAACACATCTCAAGGAAAGATTCGTTAAGAGCTTAAACTATAAAACTTTTAATAATTCCAGTGAGTGACCAAAGAAATGTCAGTTCCACATGAGAATCAAGGAAGGGAAAACATTTCTTAATTAACGTGGGCAAAGCTATTTTGGCCTGTTATTCTTGCTTCCCCTCACAGGCAGAAAGCTTGGAATGTTGCCTGTTGACATGCCACTCCTAGTGTGAAGTCTGATCTGGTGTCAGAATGTTGGCTTACAGGTCAAGGAGAGATTTGCCATTTACTGAAGCGTACACTGAGTACTTATTCACGGGCTTTTTTTTTTCTTTCCATCTTTGTTTCCTCCTGCCAAAATGCCCTATCAGAAATAGTTGGAAGAATGGAACAGAAAACACAAGAAAAGGAGAAGAGGGCATAAGCTTTGTGTTTTATTAATTGAGAGATTGTTATGGAGAAAGAAACTTGTTCGGCATTATTCCAAAGAGGACAGCTA
>NW_028078164.1:0-1296 GCF_014824575.4 Sturnira hondurensis
AACAGGGTGGTCAGTGTGGCCTCATCGAGAAGCTGACATTTGAATAAAGATGCGAAAGCAATGTAAAAACAAGGCATAAGTTTACTTAAGGAGAGGAAAGTTCAGGCAGAGAGGACCCAGGGCAAAGCTATGAGGCAGGGTGTGTTCTGGATGTGTTCAAGGAAGAGGAGGGAGACCAACCTGGAAGGACAGGGACTAGGAGGGACTATTAGGAAAGTCAAGGTTCCCAGATCCAGCAGGGCCCTGGAAGGATTTTGGCATTTACTCTGAAATGAAACAAAGGGAATTAATCTGGCTGAAGTATCTGGCTGCCACCTTGGACAGCAGGGATGGGAGACTAGTCAGAGACTGAGGCCATCATCAGGGTGAGGATGGTGTGGACCAGATGGCCACAGTAGGAGTGGTAAGAAGGGGCCACACTCCAGACACACACTGAAAAGAGAGTCAACACAAGTCCCCATGAGCTATGAGAGAAAGGCTGAGTCCAGGGTATTGGCCTGAGCAAGTGGAAGGATGGAGAAATGGCTGTGAGGGTAAGATCAAGAGTTCAGGTTTGGATATGTTATTAGACTTCCAAGTAGAGAAAATGAGGAAGCAAGTGGATATCAGCTTATAATTCAAGGAGAAGATCCAGGCTGGAGCTATAAACTTGAGGTTGACACTTAAGTCTATGAAATTGGCTGAGATCACCCAGGGAATGAGTGTATATGGAGAAGATAAGAGGCCCAAAGTCCAGAGTCATTGCAGATGTAATAAGTTTTGTTAAGACAAGGTCATATTGGAATACGGTGAGCCCCTAAATTCAATATGACTGGTGTCTTTATAGAAATGCAAGACTTGGACACAGACACACACGCAGAGCAAACACCATGTGAAGACAAAGGCAGGGATTGGCGTAATGTGTCCACAAGCCAATGAAGGCCAAAGATTGCCAGAAAACTACCCAAAGCAAGGGGAGAGGCAAGAAATACATTCTTCCTAACAGGCCTCCAAAAACACAAACCTTCTGACATCTTGATCCTGGACTTCAAGCCTCCAAAACTGTGTGAGAATAAATGCCTGTTATTTAACCCACCTAGTCTGTGGTATTTTGTTATGCAGCCCTAGCAAACAGAGCTAGAAAGAGTGAGTGTGGTAGAGAAGGCAGGAGTCAGCAAGGGAAATGCACACATTGCAATCATGGAGGGCGCACAGCAATGGGTAATGATGGGTCTGGTATAACCATGACAGTAAGAAAAGGCGAGAGGCCAGATTGTGACAGAAGGTAAACAGGTCACTGAGAATCCAGGGGAATGG
>NW_028078165.1:0-952 GCF_014824575.4 Sturnira hondurensis
ATTCGCCAGCCAGTGCAGGTCCTGTGCCACAGGGATCACCTGGGCGACTCTTAATTCCCCAAGCCAAGGGTCGGCGCAGACCCCGCCCCACCGGAAAAGCACGGGCGACTGGCAGTTCCCCGAGTAGACGGCCTGCTCGGGGCCCCTCGGGGGCCAGGAAGGCACGCGAGACCCGAGGCCGATGAAGCCGGGGGGGCCGGGAAGGCGCGCGTGGCTGAAGGAGCCGGTGCCAGTGATGGCGCGGGTTGCCCGGGTGCTGGGAACGTGCACGCTACTCGCGGTCCAGGAAACTGGGGGCCCCGGGAGGCACGCGCGGCTGAAGGAGCCCGAGTCCGTGATGGCGCGGGCCACTCGGGGACCGGGGAGGCGTGAGCGACTTGCAGCTGGTCAAGCCGAAGATCAATGCTCGACTCACAGTGTCTCCTAGTCTGCGCCAGCTGAGCAAGGATGCAGATGGTCTGCGCAGCCTCGCCGCCGGCGAGCAGGGATGGAGCTGGTCTGTGCCGGCTGAGTAGGGATGGAGCTCAAAACTGACCCACTTCTGGAGGCCCTGACAGCAGTCCGAGATTCCCCGGGACTGCTCGCAGGCAGGCACGGGCCCCCTGAAGCAGGGAGTGCTCTGGCAACTCTCAGTTCTCCCAAGCCAGCAACCTGACTCCACGAGTTATCGGAGCTTGCTTCCGAATGCTCACTCCTCTCTCTGCCACTACTGGCAGACCGATCTCTTATGGTGTTTTCCAATCTGCGCCCTGCCAGACTGGGGTGGTGCCGGTGACCAGTTCTCTCACAGAGACGGTGTTGCCCACCCTCGGCTCTCAGAGACCTGGGCGGCCAGCCCGGGCCCTGGCTTGGCCTGGCGGGGAGCCCCGCCACCGCCTCTGTGCTGCTCCCTCGTACCTTGTAGATCTGTGGTCGTCTCCTCTCCTCAACTTCTGGTCATTCAGTGTCCGCT
>NW_028078166.1:0-3838 GCF_014824575.4 Sturnira hondurensis
GTTGCTGGGTTTTAGTGAGTAAACCCGAGAGCGGCTAGAGAGTGGGAAGCACATCTGAGCATCGACTCCTGCTGACTCACCTCTCACCTGAGGCCGCACTCGGCTAACGCCTGTCTCCCACCGCACAGTCTGTGCTGCAAAATGTGACTCGACCCACTTGATTACCAACCTGTGGTTCACCAGATGTGATTCCAAATGACTCTTGCTGTTCAACCTGCTCATGGAGTATCTGCCCCTGCCGCTCTTGGCAGCCTTCAGAAGAAGGCAATGAACCAGGGCTCTGCGGCTGGTTCCAGGGCAGAGAAAATACAAGGGGGGCCTGGAGCACCTCACGGTGCCAGGAAGGAAGGAAGCGCTCCCCATAACATGTGGGGACAAGACACCCTGCCACAGGGGCACAGGAACCGGGAGGCGGGAACTCCCAGTGGCTGAAGCTAGGACCTCCTGAGCAGCAAAATGAGCAATGCACTGATGCCCAAGGGTCCGTACGGATAGGTGCAAGTGACAGACAGACAGATCAACACATGACGGGTGGAGGCACACCTTTCTTAAATGGAAACTCTGAGGAATACTCCGTGTTTGAGGCCTGGCACGGAAACCCCACTCTCCTCATTTTGCGGGGGGTCCAGGAAAGGGACGAGACTCGGTCACCAGCCCCCCAGACCACCGTGAATCCAGGGAAGGGCAGCAAGGTCACGGATCCTGCCTGAACTGTGTGCTCCGGGTCAGCTCCACCCACTCCCGACACCCGGTGACCCAGTGGGCACCTCACCTCAGTGGGGCTCTTCACAGACACCTGCGGGCCTCAGTCAGCCCACAAAGGAACTACAGACAAACCCATCGCACAGGACACCTGGCCGGACGCGTCGAAGACACCCAAGGGCACCCAAACCTATGTAAGACAGAGAAACAGCCACAGGCCGGAGCCCACTCGGGCGGGGACATGAGAACTCAACAGAGAGTGACGTTTGGGTTGGACCCTGGATCAGAAGAGGACATTGATGGGACAACTGGTGATATCCACAGAAAGCCTACAGGCTAGTTAGCGGTGACACGCCAACGCCGGGATCTTGGCTGTCACACAGGTCCTCTGGCAATGAGAGTGGGGACGCCAGGGGATGGGGGCCCGGGACTATCTGTAATGTCTTCCCATAGTCACACCTAAAATTTTTTCAAAATCAGGTCAATTGAGAATAAAAGAACAGCATGGATCCTGGGGCCACATCATAGCAGGATTCCACCTGCCGGGTGGCGCAGCTGCTTGAGGCCTCACATGCATCCAAAGTTTGGGGGCTGGATCCCCGGGTCAGGACGAATACAGGAGGTGGATGGTTGATATTCCTCTGTCACACAGATGTTTCTCTCTCTGTCTCTCTCGCTGTCCCCTTTTCCTCTCTCTCTCAAACCCTTGGGCCCTGGCTGAGGCCCAGCCCAGCCTGCAGATGGAAGTCTCCCAGCAGGGAAGAGAAAGGCCAGTCCAGGCTAAGTCTTGACGCCCTCAGGGTAACTCCTTGGGCTAGACCGACCCTCCTCAGTGCAGCACCCCACTCCGGGGAACTCTTCCAGAGAATGCCAGCCCCAGTGTCCCACCAAGAGCAGCTCGCTCCCTTTCGGGGGTGGGGGCAGCGTGTGGCTGCAGCAGCCCTGCAGATGTGACTGGGGCAGGCCACCCACGCCCCCCTGGGGGACGGACACACGACCACGCCACAGGGTCCCTGGGAGGGCTGATGCACGGCTTGGCCACCTCCAGCCCAAGGCCAAGGTCGGCTGGTAAGGATGGGGAGCCTCTTTATAAAAACAAAACTGAAACTGGAAACACGGAGAAGTACAGGCTGCGGGCTGTGTGGGAGCCAGTGAAGCGCGGACTGCTCACTCTGGCCCCTTAAGGGGCAGGCTGTGGACGGAGGTCCATGCTTGGGAAGGACACGGCCCTGGCACCTGTGGCGGAGAGCGCTTGGACGAGGCCGACTTTCACTCCACAGACAGCTTCCCGGGAGCTTCAGCGGTTAGGAAAAGGATGACCAGGATGCAGGGAATGGGACGGACCTGAGTGACTTACACAGTATATAAATGTTCCTGTTTGCACCCCCACCCCACACCAGCACACTGGGCTGCCGCCATGAAATGCCTGGCCAGGCGGCGGGAACGGCAGGTGTTCACTTCTCCCAGTTCTGGGGTCTGATCGTCTGAGGTCAAGGTGACGGGCAGGTCAGCTTTGTCCTGAGGTCTCTACTTGGCTGGCAGATGCCACCATCTCAGGTCTTGTGTTGGTCGTTACCTCTGAGTATCTGGTGTCCCTCTGCGGGTCCAGGCTTCCTCTTCTTATAAGGACACCTGTGGCACTGGAACAGGACCCACCCCCATGGTGGTCTATTACCAGTTGCTCCTCTTTCAAGGCCCTGTCTCCAACCCCCGCCTAATGTTTCATTCAAGCCCGGGAGAACAAACGTCGGAGACTTTCATGGATTCAAAGATGTTACTTTATTGGCCACATTTAACCTGCGCAGGGGGAACTCTCAAAGTGTCCAAGGACACGGTGCCCATGAGGGCTGCAAATGAGAGTCGTGCCAAACCCTAACAGGCTCAGGGATTTATAGAGGTGCGCAAGCAAGCTGGATACAGAAGCAGATGTGGCGGTTAGTGATTGGCTCAGGCGCACAATGTGGCAGTTAGCGATTGGTGAGTTAACTCATGCACTGGCTCGTGTTCTTTTATTTGATTGGTCAGTGGAGCTCGTGCACAGGGGTAAAAATTTCCTAACTGTCCAGTTGGCCAAACTGCCAAACCTCTTTAGTAACTGTCCAGATGGCTAAACTGTCAACCATCTTTAGTAACTGTCCAGATGGCTAAACTGCCTACCGTCTTTCTTTGCACCACATCCTGGAAGACCCTGTTCTTCAGGTTTGTCCCAGGCCTTCTTTCTTTAGGTAGCAAAGCAACTTTTACTTCCTTATAGCTATGCTCTGGCTCGTTCCCCCTTGCCCTCAACTTTCCCCCATTTCCTTGAGAGTAGGTCAAACCCTGGACTCCATTTCATCTGTGGGTAGGATTATGTAGGGCTGGGAAAGTTCCATTAGTTTAACTACTTCTACTCTTTTTTTGATGAAGGCTAATAAACCATAGTCCCTCAGCAGCCTTTGTAGCCTGTGATGTGGACCAGTTGTCAGGTCAGGGCAATGTCTCTTGGTTCAGGCAATAATCACTATAGTTAGAGGTGGCTAAACTATAATTAGAGAGGAGGTAACAGGTCCCTTTCCCATGGAATTCAGGAAGAGTTAATGTACTATCAGTTAAGCAATCGTCTCTTTGCTGAATTTCCTCTGATCTGTCACTTAGTAAGGGCACAGTGCTAGGTGCGTTTGTACTTCCTGTTCTTGTGTTCGCCCGTAATCCTACATAGAAAGGAGGCCTTGGACTCAAACATAGCCAACAGGACTCTGTGATGTCTGGCTGAGTGTCATTGAAATAGGGGAAAATCTTGTCTAGCAGATTCAGAGCATCCTCTCCTTGGTGATGTGGTCTCTCAAGGAGTGGGCTTGGGGCATGCAGAGATTCCAGGTGACCGGGAGGCTCTGCTTCTGTAGGGCCTATTGATGTAAGCTCTGTTGTGTCCCCCTGGGCCCCTAGATGCCTCAGGCTCTCCTGGCAGATTGATGGAAGGCCTTGGTGGCCTTGGGGACAACCCATTCACTACTCCTCGGAGCACTGGTTTTCCTTTCAAGGGAAGTTTTCTTATGGTAAAGAAGGTCCCGGGGTCGGTTCCTGACACATATAATCGAATTCTCTATGTTCGACCTTTCCCCCATGCAGGTTCACTTGAGTTTACAACTGTGAAAAC
>NW_028078167.1:0-1553 GCF_014824575.4 Sturnira hondurensis
GACTTTGTCCCTGTTTATGTTAACAATACTAAGAGTTAAACTCGCTTGAGGTCCTATCTTCTTTAAAATGTCATTTCATGTTTTCCCATATATGTGTTACCCATTTTCTTATAATTCAACTAAGTTTCCATGGGAAAAGATTCGTAACCATTTGTTAGGAATTTGGCATAATTGCAATTCATCCTTAGACCTTATTACGTTACATACAGAGATTCAAGATTAGATAAATGCTCCTCCTTTAAACATAGATATTGCTCGAGATGCTCAGAATTTCTTGTCCTCTTTATCTAAGCAGTTTCCCTCTTTTGGACATGTTCTTTATAGCTGGATAGGTTTTGGTGTCTTCATTATCCTGCTTTTATTATGTATACCTTGCATCATTCGGCTTTTTATCAAACAAATTGGTGGCTTATATGTAGACCTTAAAAAGCATATGCTGAACATGACAAAGAATGTGGAGCCAGTGCGTTATATAAAATAAAAAAGGGGGAGATGTGGGAGCCCGCCAGGCCGCAGGGGACCAAGGACAGAGTCCCCCACTATGAAAATGGTGGCGGGACTTGGTTTCTGGTCCCTGGAGCCGGCGGGTATCTTGACATCTTCCGGACCTTCTCGTTCTCAGCCTTGAAGGAAAGAACAAGATCTTGGCATATGCGTCATGTTCCAAGGAAGTGATAGTAATGAGGACACTGCTATCTTTGGGCTAATGTTCTCAGGATATGAGAACATCTTGCTCTCTTGATAGCTTTCGGGAGTGTACAAACTTTTGTAAAACAGCATTGTTCTCAGGCCACTGCAGTTCTGCATATAAGCCAGCAGTTCCTTGAATAAATTTGCCATTTGCCAGCAGAGCTCATGGTCCTCTCCATTCTTTAAGTCCCTCGCCTCACCTCGCGACCACCCTTGCTGCCGCGGGCAGCGGCAGCTGACCATCCGTTATTGTAAGCGCTCCATTCAGGGTCACTCACAGAAATTAAAATACCACTGCTCTTCTCCTCAAGTGGCTTGACTTCTCCTTGCCCTTCCACTGCACTAGTTCTATCTCAGGTCACCCCTGAAAGAGTCTAGCTCTGAATTGATTAAAAGTCACATACCCTCATGCTGATCTGTTCCTTCTATGGGTTCTCACTGAGCACTACTGGTATGGGTGTTAGCTGGACCTGTTATTCATCCTGGAAGGAATATCAGTGGCTCCCAGATGTTTGGTGGAATGATAATAATTATTATACCTCATCTCTGAAGTGTAAGCTCACAATTCCCAAGGACACCTCCAAAACCCAGGTGGTTCTCACACTGGCCAGTATGGACCTTTCTAACATAGACATGTAGTACTGTGTAGGGATGGCACAGAGACACAGCCGAGGGGCCTACTGTAGAAGAAACTGGATGTTTGCCAGCTGAGCCCTATTTCTGTAGAAAAGGAAAACATGGGGAGATGTAATTTCTTGCCAGAATCTGGGGTTCCCCTCACCTCCTAAATTCTCATAGCTCTGTCTTTTTTTTTCTCTCCTTAGGAGACCCACAGTCCTGTTAGTGGTGCAGACATATAAGAT
>NW_028078168.1:0-672 GCF_014824575.4 Sturnira hondurensis
GGGTAGGGATGTTTAGCCAAATTCAGAATTTGAGTAGACCCCACTGCTTTCCTCATAGACTGAGCTGCCCTGAGAAGGAAGCCTGAGGTTGGGGATGTGCCTCCCTCCTGATGACCACCCTCTCACTGAGCCTGGGTATCCTCAGAGCCTGCTCAACACAGGCAGGTGGTACTGACAGTGACCTGTGAAACAAGACCCTACCCCACCCTTTGCTGAGAACTGACTGAAACAGCCTCTGCCTGCACTGGGGTGTTAGGATAGATGGTGAGCCAAGGCAGGGAGGACGAGGAAGACGTGTCACCCGCTAACTCAGCAGTCCTGAGCCTGGTCCAGTTCTATTGCCAGATGTTCCAGCATCAGAAGAAAAACCATGCTAACACGTTGAAATTATAGCTATTGTTTCCACCACCTGGGAAGGAAAGGCTTTCAAACTATTCATCTCAAGGCCTAGAAGATGGGAGGGGGTCTACAGCACTCAAGGAAGGGACCCATAAAACAAATCTGGTGAATTCTTTGCCTCTCTCCACTACCTGTTTTATAAGAGGGTCCCTAATGCTTACAGGAAGAGCCCATTGGTAACTGGGTAACTCCCTCAACTTTAACTGTCTCCTGTCATGGATTTCTTTACAAGATGGCCAAGTGGGGTCTGAAGCAAGATAAGGATTCAGGCTA
>NW_028078169.1:0-676 GCF_014824575.4 Sturnira hondurensis
TGCCTGGGCTGCAGACCCATTCCCAGCAGGGAATACACGAGAGGCAACCACACGTTGATGTTTCCCTCTCTCTCTCCCTCGCTCTAAAAATAAATAAATAAATAATTAAAAATTTTAAGAGAATAATGCCCAGTAGGATGTCAGAGATGGTACCCCCTCCACACCGATAACCAAGGGAGTGAGTTCGACCTCAGCCCAGTAAGTCCCCTTTAATGCCGCTCCTCTTGTCACCTACTTTCGTAATCCCGTTCTTGGTTCATTTCTTTTTTAAAAAAATATTTTTATTTATTTATCTTTAGAGGGTAAGGGAAGGAGAGAGGGAGAGAAGTATCAATGTATGGTTGCCTCTCGTGAGTCCCCTGCTGGGAACTGGCCTGCAACCCAGGCATGTGCCCTGACTGGGAATCGAACCGCGACTGTGTGGTTCACGATCGTCTGGTTCGCGGGCCTGCGCTCAGTCCACTCAGCTACACCAGCCAGGGCTGGTTCATTTCTTTTAAGAGACCAAGGGAACGATAGAATGCAATAAATGAGTTCAAAACTATCTGAAATAAACTAAATGGTTTTGATTTTAATTTTTGTCCACCTTGGACTTTAGAAATTTCTTTTCAATTGTAAAAATTGGCATAATGATAGTACAAATTTTCTGTGAGGAAAACATCACTTACAAGCTGAA
>NW_028078170.1:0-1819 GCF_014824575.4 Sturnira hondurensis
TGGCTCCATAAAAAGTTTGGGAGTATTCCATCCTTTGGGATATTTTGGAATACTCTGTGAAGAATAGAGGTTAGTTCTTCCTTAAATGCTTTGTAGAATTCTTCTGTGAAACCATCTGGTCCAGGGCTTTTGTGTGATGGGAGTTTTTTTATTACAACTTCTATTTGTTCTGCTGTTTTTGATTTGTTCAGGTTTTGTGCTTCTTCTTCATTGAGTTTTGGAAGATTATATTTTTCTAGGAATTTATCAATTTCACCTAGGTTTTAAAAGTTCTTTAAATACAGTTCTTCATAGTAATTTCTTACAATCCCTTCTATTTCTGTGGAGTCAGTTCTATTCTCTCCTTGTTCATTTCCGATTGTGTTTATTTCAGTCCCCTTTCTTCTTTTCTTGATGAGCCAACTTAATGGCTTCTTGATTTTTTTCATCTTTTCAAAAAACCAGCTCCTGGGTTCATTGATCCTTACAACTGTGCTTTTAGTCTCTGTGCTTTTCTGCTCTGATCTTGGTTATTTTCTGCCTTCTACTTCATCTCTGCTGTCTTTGTTGTTCTTCCTTGAGTTTTTGTAGGCCTAGGGTTAGGTCGTTTGTTTGAAATGCTTCTATCTTTTTTAGATAGGTCTGTCTTGCTATGAACTTGCTTCCCAGGTCTGCCTTCACTGTGTCCCCTAAGTTTTGGGTTGCTGTGAGTTCATTTTCATTTGTTTCCAGAAACTTTCTGATTTCTTCCCTAATTTGAATCTTGACCCATTCTTTGTTTAATAGCATCCCATTCAGTCTCCATGATTTGGGGTGTTTGGGTTTTTTTCCTTTGGGGTTGGTTTCCAGTTTCAGTCTCTTGTGGTCAGAGAAAATGCTTGGTATAATTTCAATTTTCTTGAATTTATTGAGGCTCGTATTGTGCCCTATCATGTGTTCTATCTTTGAAAATGTTCCATTTGCATTAGAAAAGAATTAGCATTTAGCTTCTTTCGGATGGATGGCTCTCTATATATCAGTTAAGTCCATTTCATCTGGGGCGTTGTTTAATTCCACAATATCATTGTTCATATTTTGTTTGGAAGATCTGCCCATTTTTGACAGTGGGGTGTTCAAATCCCCTACTATAATTGTGTGGCTGTCAATATCTTTCTTGAGGTCCTCTAGGATTTTCATTATATATTGGGGTGCTCCTATGTTGGGTGCATATATATTTTGGATGTTAATGTCTTCTTGGTGGATTCCTCCCTTTGGTATTATGAAATGACCTTCTGGGTCTCTCTTTATGGCCCTTTTTTTTGAAGTCTATATTGTCTGATATGAATATTGCTACCCCTACTTTTTATTCCTGTTCATTTCCTTGGAAAATTTGTTTCCTGCCCTTCACTTTCCATCTGTATAGGTCTTTTCTCCTGAGATGGGTTGCTTTAGGCAGCATATGTGTGGGTCATGCTTTCTTATTCATTCACCTATTCTATGTCTTCTGATTAAAGCATTTAATCCACTTACATTTAAGGTTATTATTGATAGGTATTTATTCATTGTCATAATTTACCACAGTTCCTCTCTGTCTCTCTCTTTTCCTTCCTTTACTTAATGCAGTCCTTTTAGGATCTCTTGCAGAGCTGGTTTGGTGGAGGCATATTCTTTTAGAGTTCTTTTATCTTTGAAGCTCTTTATTTGGACTTCTATATTTTTTAAATATATTTTATTGATTATACCATTACAGTTGTTCTATTCCCCCCCTTCATTCCCCTCCACCCACACACTCCCTCCCCCACCATTCTCCCACCCCTTAGTTTATAACCACGTGTCTCAAGTTCTTTAGATTCTATATTTC
>NW_028078171.1:0-775 GCF_014824575.4 Sturnira hondurensis
GTATTTGTCCTTCAACACCTGGATTATTTCACTCAGCATAATGCTTTCCAGTGCCATCCATGTTGTTGCAAAAGATAGGAGCTCCTCCTTTCTTTCTGCGGCATAGAATTCCATTTCAACAAATGGTGTTGGGAGAACTGGACAGCTACCTGCAAAAAAATGAAACTCGAGCACCAAATTACATCATGTCCCATTAAAATTTTAATGTCAGAATAAGGATTACCCTTAATAACCTATTATTATTAGCTTTCAAAGTTTCACATTTTGTTTACTAAAGAGATTATATAGCAACCCATGAGTCTCTAAACTGAAACTTTATTTACTAGAAAAGCATATTTTAATCTCCCATTATTTTTATCTAAATTCACGTTAGGTTACTTTGTCCCCCGGTACACATTGTGAAATTAGAAATTTATATATACTGGAATTTAGATCACAACATATTTGCCTTCCTTTATTCCAATCACATAAAACAAAATAAGGAAAAGGAAAGAAAGAAAGAAGAAAGGAAGGTAGGGGGAAGAAGTTCTCAAAGGAAAATTAAAATGGAGAGAAATCAATACAAAATGCATCAAAATGGAGAGATCTAAGATGGCAAAGGACTAAATGGAAGCTACACTAACCTTCTCCCTGGACCAGTATGGAATTACAACTAAATTGTACAGAAATCATCCACAATAACCAACTGAACACTAGCTGGACAGAAGCCTTATAACTGCAGAGAGAAGAAACCACTTCATCACAATGAAATTAGTAGGGAATATAGAGAAGGCAT
>NW_028078172.1:0-666 GCF_014824575.4 Sturnira hondurensis
ATGGACTGAAAATTTCATCATGAAAGCCCCATTTCATTCCTGTTAATACTTTCTGTCCTAAAATCTCATTGTTGTCACTGTACTATATCAGCTTTGTTTTGGTTAGTATTTGCAAGAGGTGTTGGTTTTGCTTTTCATTTCTTTCTTAGTGTTTCTGTATCTTTATGTCGTAGAGGTGCTCCTTGTAAGCCTCATATAGTTGGGGTTTGTTGTGTTGTCCAGTTCAACAGTCTTTGTCTTCTAACAGGAACATCAGTCTACTAACAATTTAATGATTAAAACATATTTCTGGGAACACAAATAGAGAACTCATGGGCACAGACAATGGAGGTGGTTGAGTGTGGGAGTGACGGGGGACGGGGCAGGGAAGAGCACTGGGGAAAAGGCTGGACAACTGTACCAGAACAACAGTAAAAAAAAATTGCAAATATGTATATATACATATATCTGTGTTTGTTGTATTTGATACTTCCTATTTATCTGGTCTATTTAATGTTTCTTTTATTTTTTTTTTCTGTTAGGTTTGGTTGGTTTTTTTTTTTTGTCATTTCTTTTTCCTTCTGGGTTTGCAAGTTAAATTTTGTTTCTTTTTCTTTGATTTATGATGTTTCAATGTGAGGGTTTTTTACTTTATGATGGTGTGAAAGTGACATGTATTCCATGGAA
>NW_028078173.1:0-772 GCF_014824575.4 Sturnira hondurensis
ACAACACTGAAAATAGACACTGAATAACTTGAATTAGTGATTTTTATTTATCGTTAGAGGAGAAGGGAAGGAGAGAGGGAGAGAAATATCAATGTATGGTTGCCTCTCATGAGTTCCCTGATGGGAACTGGCCTGCAGCCCAGGCATGTGCCCTGACTGGGAATCGAACCACGATCGCCTGGTTCACAGGCCCGAGCTCAATCCACTGAGGTACACCAGCCAGGGCTGAATAAGTGATTTTTAAAGGTAAGTTTCTTAACAATTAAGTATTGAAAAGTTACTTTGAAAGTTCTCCACGAAATTCTTTTAAAATTAATTAAAATGGGGACATGATCAGATTACAAATAGCGAGTAAACACACACACAAGATTTATGCACAGTTATAAACCAAACAGTTACGAACTTATTGTAACAGATAACACAAGAGAGTTATCTTTGCTTGGTTTAATGCAATTACTGCTTTTTTTCTTTTAGTGAGAGAGACAGTACTGGCCATATGAGCTACTATAACGGTGGGTTTTAGTTTTGACCAGTGGTTCTTAATGCCTCTGCCAATGTGGAGAATGGCTCAGCAGGCAGATAAGTCTACAGACCGAAAACTTCACATCTTGAGACTGAAATGAGTGTGCAGTAAAGCAGGAAAAATCTACGAAGAGGAGGCTACAATAGAATGGGGGCTCTCTCACATACTGACAGAGAGAGCAAATTGATGATGGATATCAAACTTAAAAACAGTTGGAGAAAAACAGGGAATAAAAACTCAAAAAATAAA